>NC_061066.1:3070890-3090890 GCF_021917145.1 Hypomesus transpacificus
GGAGAGAGAGAGGGAGAGAGGAAGACAGAGAGAACGAGGGAGCAGATCACAAGGACAAAGATATGATAAAGTACTCCGGTCCCAGCCCTGAATACAAGATTGGATCTACTACAGTATGAGAGGGGACAATAAGAGTCTTTAGTTGGTAAAAAACTGCTGCTTAGTTTGGTTTGTTGCCTAGTTTGTGCATGATGTTTTTTTACTGCCACAACCCCCTTCCATTGTATGTGGCTGAAGAAGCCTTAAGCCATAAGAGGTTTGTTCTGTTGAGGATCAACATATAACCTCACTCAGAAACCTGGAGAAGCCTAAATAAGTGTCCGGGATCAGAGGTGAGGTCAGGAGGCTTCAGGCTTCTGCAGGTCTTGTAAACATAACACACACACACAGACCTTAACCAGAGCCCATACACACAAGAGGTCTAAACCTGACCAGACACCTGAGTTTTGGGTTCAAAGTATTTATAGTGATATAATCCTGGGTGAAACAGTCTGGGAACTACAGTGGCTGGATTACAGCTCAGCTATTTGACAGAGCACAGAGGCCAAGGAGAGGTGTTTGTGTGTTGGGTGGGCGGGTGATCAGTTTCCCTGCTCCAGATAGGTTAACCTGCTGAAGCGTTTATGTTACATTACAGCACGGAAGTCACAATACAGAGTAACTACTAGGAAATTATAATCAGCCCAATCCCATTCTAATTTTAGAAGTCCGACACCTGTGCCTTGTGGAATGCTGGATTAATCTGACCATACTTAATCAGCGTCGGTGTATGAAGAAAAAATCTAGTTGCAGATTTAGAAGGGAGATTATTGGACTATTATAGTTTGATTGGGGTTATAGTAGATTGGTAATCTGAAGGTATGAGGGCTGTATGACTAGAGACACAGAGGAAGAATTGAAACAGGAGGACTAATCTGACATTGCTCTTAATAATTCATTTCCCACTGTAATCAGAGATTAAGCAACATTGCAGCAGCAGGATGTCAAATCTGAGACTCTGGCTAATCCCAAGCAAGTGTTTCTAACAGCCAATCATAGTCGAGCACTGACAGCCAGACCAGCAGAGGATAAACTGGAGGGAAACAACACATGCTGATCAGGGATCAGGCTGTGGGGCTGACGCCATGTGCAGCATGAAGGGGAATATGGTGACATACAGGCTAGAGATGTGCAGTTCAAGGAGTACAACTTTGTGGCAGTATTGGATGTGGATTGTGGATTTGCACTAGAAATGGTATTCTCTACTGTATGAAACCAGTAGAGTGTAAACCCTTTTTCCAGGGGCTCTGTGTGTAAACTGTCAATAAACGTCATCAACAAACATTCCTCCACACCTCTGCTGTTCTGTGTTGACCTCCCAGGCTGCTGACATGGTCATTGAGCTCTCTCAGGACCAGAAGGCCAAACCGGACCTGACCAACCTGGTGTTTTGGGACTGTGTTCACGGACCACATGCTGACCATCGAGTGGTCCAGTGCGGAGGGCTGGCAGAAGCCCCCACATCAAGCCGTTTGGCAACCTGCCCATGCACCCCGCCTGCTCAGCCCCTTGCACTACGCAGTCCAGGTGAGACCAGCTGGTGTAGGAGAGACAGGCTAGGAAGGGGGGGGATTTATAAATAAATCACTATACCCTTTTCTTTGTCCATGCTCTAATGTCCTGTATCCATGTCCTCCCTCCCTCCTCCCCCCCCCCCAGCTGTTTGAGGGGATGAAGGCCGTACAGGGGGCCCAGATGAGCGAGTGCGTCTCTTCAGACCCATGCTCAACATGAACCGCATGGCCAGGTCTGCTGAGAGGGCCTGTCTGCCGGTGAGAACACAGCCCCACACAACACAGCGCTGTGCCCCGCTCCCTTGACTCTGTGTCCTATTGTCTGACCTTCGGGTTCTCCAAACAAAAGTCACTGCAAGCCCTCCTTTCATTATCTCTCTCTTTCTTTCTTTCTTTCTCTCTCTCTCTCTCTCTCTCTCTCTCTCTCTCTCTCTTCCTCTCTCTCTTCTCTCTCTCTCTCTCTCCTCTCCTCTCTCTCTCTCTCTCTCTCTCTCTCTCCTCTCTCTCCTCTCTCCTCTCTCTCTCTCTCTCCCTCTCTCTCTCCTCACTCTCTCTCTCTCTCTCTCTCCTCTCCTCTCTCCTCTCTCTCTCTCTCTCTCCCTCCGTCTCCCTCTCCCCGCCTCCCTCCCCCAGGCCTTTGACAGGGCAGAGCTGCTGGAGTGCGTGCGGAGGGCTGGTGGAGCTGGACCAGAGCTGGGTCCCCCAGTCCCGACTCGGCCAGCCTCTACATCAGACCCACCTTCCTAGGCACAGAGGTGAGACCCCAGCCCGTTTCATGTGCAAGCGGCTGTGTTTCGTGAACGAGTACAGAGTGTGAGTCCCGCCCTGGTGGTGTCTCCTCAGGCGTCCCTGGGGGTGAAGAAGCCGTCCCGTGCGTTGCTCTACGTGATCCTGAGTCCGGTGGGGCTCTTACTTCAGCACCGGCGTCAAGCCTGTGTCCCTGTGGGCCGACCCCAAGTACATACGAGCCTGGAGGGGAGGAACCGGCGACTGCAAGATGGGAGGGGTACACACACACACACGGACTGGGGCCTCTCACACAGGCAAACGTGTGCTGACTCGGAATCCCCACGCCAAGAAACGATTTATGATATATCCTGGTTTTACCTCTGACCCTAATACTGCTTTTTGCCAGCACAGTTAATGCAGCTTTGGTCCAGATCGAGAGGAGCTTATGACATTTTGTCGACACCATGTCAGAGAATAACACACTCTTTGTTGAGGCTGACTAGGACCCAAGAGCACGACACCAACACAAGACGCATGGCTTCGATATTCAGGGGGATTTTTTATATACGCTCCCTTGCTTTCTTCCTTCCTTTCTCCCTCCCTTCTTCGCTACTTGTCTGTGTGATCTAGGAATTACGGTTCGTCTATCTATGCTCAGAATGAAGCTGTGGATTATGGGTGCCAGCAGGTGCTCTGGCTGTACGGCGACGATCACCAAATCACAGAGGTCGGCACCATGAACCTCTTCCTCTTCTGGACCAATGAGGATGGAGGTAGCCGTCAAGCCCAGTGCTGGTGTGACCTCTAGTGGTCATGCTGTGTAACAGCAGGAGAACATTTTGCACATCCGTCTGTGGAAACGTAACTAGCAGTGACTGTGGAGACAGGCAGAAAGTGTTATGTGTCGGGTTAATCTTTAATCTGGTGTTCCTCTTGTTAATTTTGTGCAGAGGAGGAGCTGGCCACGCCCCCGCTGGATGGTATCATCCTGCCTGGGATCACCAGACAGAGCATTCTAGAGCTCACCAGGAAATGGGTACAAGAGAAGAAGGAGATAGCGAGAAATAGTCTCATGTTTGACCAATATTATTTAACAATGATTTTCGAATGGACTCAAAGCTTACACTCATTTCTTCTAACTCCTCTCCTCTCCAATCGCCCGTTCCCCCGAACCGCCCTCTCTGCTTCACCACTAGGGGGAGTTCAAGGTGACTGAGCGCCACTTGACCATGTTGGACCTGCAGAGGGCTCTGAAAGAGAAGCGGGTGCAGGAGATGTTTGGTTCTGGTACTGCCTGCGTGGTCAGCCCTGTGGGACGCATCCTCTACCAGGGAGAGGTAGGAGACCAGGGGGAGGTGGGAGACCAGGGGGAGGTAGGAGACCAGGGGGAGGTGGGAGACCAGGGGGAGGTAGGAGACCAGGGGGAGGTGGGAGACCAGGGGGAGGTAGGAGACCAGGGGGAGGTGGGAGACCAGGGGGACTTTTTGATCCAGTTAATATCCAGAGATTAATTCTATCTCATGTGAATAAACTGATGGTAGGTGCTGCTGATGTTATTTACATTGTTGTTGGGGTTTTGTCTGTGTGTATGTGCAGAACCTGCTCATCCCGTGTGTGGACAACAGCCCACAGCTGGTGTTCAGACTGCTGAAGGAGCTTACGGATATACAGGTGAGAACACACACATACTCATACAGACAAACACACACACAAACTGCCTGATAACTGAGCAGGGCTGGGACAAAGAGCAAAAATGGGGCCAGACAAGATTCTGATAGCTCTCATGAAGCCCTCGCTGTAATTAACGAAACTCAATTATTGTCTCTGCATGTGTGATCAGCGAAGCTAAGACTTGCAAATGAAGCCACTTTGTTACGTTTTGTTTTAAAGTGTGATTCCCACTAAGCAGTTTAAAGTGGTTTCAAATCTGAAAGTTGGTGGTAGTGCCATGGTGACTTCACCTTTGACCTTACGATAACCTTTGTTCTCTTACAGTACGGTCACACTCCTAGTGACTGGGCCTTCATGGTGTAGCCAAACCAGCTAAAAGGACAAACATAAACAAACTTCTCTCTGACACTCAAACACACATTTAAAAAGCAATACAATCAAACAGACATGGAAGCGTCCAAAGTAGCACAGTGTGCTTGCACTACACACAAACTGTACACGCGCACACACACACACACACAACAGTACATTCCACAGTAGCACAGTGTCTTGTCTGTTGATCTATGGGTGAACTCTTTAAATGTGCAGTTATCTTAGTCTGATTGTATGATACCTGATAGTCAGTATTTATGTCCTAAAGCACACAGACACACCCACTCCACCCAGCTCAGCTAACATTGGACGCTATGTTAGCACAGGACCACTTCCTCAGGCAGTATGCTACCTTGAAAGGAGAGGACACAAGATGACGAGAGAGCTAGTCTGTCTGACGTGTGGCCTTCAGTGGAAATAATAACAAGGGAAGGAAGGTAATGATGGAGGAAAGGAAGGAAGAATCCTATTGGCACTTTCACTTAATCAAAGATGGAGCTATCCTAACATTCGTGACGTACATCATGCAGCATGGCATCTCTTATGCAGATACACTTGATATAGTGTTATATATGTATGTGCTGTTTGTATTGTAATGAGACAAAACACAGAGTTCTATTTGTATGGTGTTGCTGTGTATTCAATAGAGTATTTTTAATATAGAAGAATATTTTTCAAATGATTTGCTGTTTGAATCAGTGTGGAGGGTCAAGGGCACTTTATGAGAGTGGACAGAGAACTACATCCTCAGGGGAGGATTGCGAAATGCACACTGGGTAAATGTAATGACCAAACATAAATGCACACTGGGTAAATGTAATGACCAAACATAAATGCACACTGGATAAATGTAATGATCAAACATAAATGCACACTGGGTAAATGTAATGCCCAAACATAAATGCACACTGGGTAAATGTAATGACCAAACATAAATGCACACTGGATAAATGTAATGATCAAACATAAATGCACACTGGGTAAATGTAATGCCCAAACATAAATGCACACTGGGTAAATGTAATGATCAAACATAAATGCACATACTGATCCTAATAATGTGCTGAGAGAAAGATCATTTGACTTTCCATGTCAGTGTTTGTCGGTTGTTAGTTGCGTGATCTGTGTGTAAATGATTGTGCATTTCCTTAGAGAGCAATAAAACTTAGAGGTCACAAACGAAACTTAATAATAAGCCATTGTACTGCATTATACTGTATACCACAAAGCCTCGGAAACGTGTGCTACCATACTAACCCTGTTAGCTGCACTAAATATGCGTGTGTTCCTTGTTATTTTTAATGGAATTTTATGTCTGTGTTGAAAGGGAAGCAAATCAAATGTTCCCTGGACCTGTATTGCCTTGATCTACCAGTGTGTGACTAGAATGTAAAGCACAACCTTTTGTCTTATGTGGAGCCATATATATTCAGAGATTACATGGGATACATAGTTCATATACAAAGACTGTTTGATATGTTTGAATGTAATCTATGGGTGTATTGGCTAGTTTTGCCTGTCAATGTCATGTTAATCCAAATAATAAATTCTCTAAACATTTGTTTGGAATTATTGTTTGTTGATTTAAATGAATTTCATTCAAAGTATTTACAGAAAGACTAGGTCATGCTGGCAGTCTTTCATTTGGTTTCAAACCCCACTACAAAGCCCTTTGGCACATCAAGTTAGATAGCGCAATGGCTTCTACCTGCGCTCCCCCTGTACTTGTTTAGTAAACAAGCCGTGCAAAGAATGGTTCCGTGAAGAATATCTCTCTAAAAGCCTGCCGGGATGATCCAAAAAGCTCTATAGAGAGACGAGTCACACTGCATCCAGAGGTATACAACTTTTATTCTTTGAGTCCCAGAAAGGCACTAAAATAAAGTGAGGAGAGCGATACGGGGGCCTGGGGGCAGGACTGAACAGGAGAACAGATTTCACAGACACGCAAACAACACTGAGCACACCTCCACACACGACGACACAGCAACGGATTAGCTACACTACGTCTGGGGTCCTCAACTAAGAAAACGGGGCCCGTCAGCGTTTATTGATTGATGTGATTGAAATCTCCCACGTCAGAACGTTGCCAAAGTCCTTGGAATCACAGAAGTAAACAAAGAGAAAACAACAGCAGATTTTTTTTCTTTTTTCTTTCTTTTCCCAACTACACCCACGAACCTCAGTCAGCTTAGTTTAGTACATGTTGTTCCTACTCTCTCTCTGAAAGTCAACCATGAGAGATACAGCAGGGTGTGTGTGTCCCCTCCCCCCATGTTCAAAATACAATAGGTGTACAAGATGGAAATGCTCCAATACCAGTGTCAATAAGTGCCGAATCTTCCACCTGGATGGTGGCCCACCCTGTAGATCCAGCCTCTAATTCATACACACTTTCCCTAGGTCTGCCCCACCAACCTACTGTACACACTGCCCCTTCGGAGTACTGGTAGGACATGAATGACAAGCGAATGATCTATTAAGCCTGGGTTCACTTTGATGACTTAGGATCTAATACAATATGAGGATACAGGATATGGAGTACTGGGATGGCCAGGGTTTAGAGGAGGTCAGGGTGGTAGGGTGTAGAGGAGGGCAGGGTGGTAGGGTGTAGAGGAGGGCTGGGTGGTAGGGTGTAGAGGAGGGCAGGGTGGTAGGGTGTAGAGGAGGGTAGGGTGGTAGGGTGTAGAGGAGGGCAGGGTGTAGAGGAGGGTAGGGTGGTAGGGTGTAGAGGGTGGTAGGGTGTAGAGGAGGGCTGGGTGGTAGGGTGTAGAGGAGGGCAGGGTGGTAGGGTGTAGAGGAGGGCTGGGTGGTAGGGTGTAGAGGAGGGCAGGGTGGTAGGGTGTAGAGGAGGGCAGGGTGGTAGGGTGTAGAGGAGGGCTGGGTGGTAGGGTGTAGAGGAGGGCAGGGTGTAGAGGAGGGTAGGGTGTAGAGGAGGGCTGGGTGGTAGGGTGTAGAGGAGGGCAGGGTGGTAGGGTGTAGAGGAGGGCTGGGTGGTAGGGTGTAGAGGAGGGCAGGGTGTAGAGGAGGGCTGGGTGGTAGGGTGTAGAGGGTGGTAGGGTGTAGAGGAGGGCAGGGTGGTAGGGTGTAGAGGAGGGCAGGGTGGTAGGGTGTAGAGGAGGGCAGGGTGGTAGGGTGTAGAGGAGGGCAGGGTGGTAGGGTGTAGAGGAGGGCAGGGTGGTAGGGTGTAGAGGAGGGCTGGGTGGTAGGGTTTAGAGGAGGGCAGGGTGGTAGGGTGTAGAGGAGGGCTGGGTGGTAGGGTGTAGAGGAGGGCAGGGTGTAGAGGAGGGCTGGGTGGTAGGGTGTAGAGGAGGGCTGGATGGTAGGGTGTAGTATGTAAGGGGCAGGATCTAAAGGTAGGCCTATATATGGAGGTAGATGTCAGGATAAATAGAGTACAGGCATTGGTTGGAGTAGAGCCTCCATGTTTGAGGTTCTGATCAATGCTAGTGTTCAGGGGTCATGTCCTAGGTTTATGGTACAGCAGAGTCTAGTAGGGTCTACAGGGCTACCATGACAACATAATCAAGTGGGAGGTCCTTCAGTAATGCAGTATAGATGTTTCGAGAGCCCTGCTTTTTATGGCCGGAGTGTGTCCAATCAAGGATGAAGACCCGCCTTCCTTGTAACCCCATTGGTCACAGTTCATCCTTGTAGTAGCCCAGCTTAGCGAATGACATCTCCCTGCGTAGCTGCATCACCTCCCAGAACATCTGTTCAGCTGAAAATGTTGACATAAAAAGCATAAACGTGTGATCTATCTCCCATCTAGTTCATCCTATTATCGTATATTATTCGTAAAAGTAGTATCAAACAGTATTTTATCCAATGATATACTTGGTGACATGATATTCACTACTTTTGAAAGATACACGTCCACCATGATTACT
This sequence comes from Hypomesus transpacificus, assembly GCF_021917145.1. Classification (NCBI taxonomy): domain Eukaryota; kingdom Metazoa; phylum Chordata; class Actinopteri; order Osmeriformes; family Osmeridae; genus Hypomesus; species Hypomesus transpacificus. The sequence continues at coordinate 3,079,106 of NC_061066.1, forward strand.
TAAAAACCATGTCGTCATGGTTGCAAGGTGGCAGAAATATTATCAGAGGGACATTGCAGTGTTTTGGGAAATGAAGACGCTGTGTTGAACAGAGGTGAGCTCACCGTCTTGCTGCTTCACCAGCCCTTGTTGAATGTAGCGGATGTAGGTGAAGAAGTTACACACTGACGTTATCTGGAGAGACAGATAGAGAGACAGAGAGAAAGGCAGAGAGAGACAGAGAGAGACAGAGAGAGAAAAAGAGAGAGAGAGAGAGAGAGACAGAGAAAAAGAGAGAGAGACAGAGAGAGAGAGAGAGAGAGAGAGAGAGAGAGAGAGAGAGAGAGAGAGAGAGAGAGAGAGAGAGAGAGAGAGAGAGAGAGAGAAAAAGAGAGAGAGACAGAAAGAGAGACAGAGAGAGAGACAGAGAGAGAGACAGAGAGAGCAGGGAACGAAGAGAGAAGGAGAGAAATTGGATCATTCGCTTTTTTCAAGACCATCCGACAGGACTGAGACAGGACCGGTCCTCACCCTGTATCTGCAGTAGGGAGACACGTAGTAGTAGTTGCTGGAGTCTCCGAACTTGATCCTGTGCTTGCAAGTTTTGGTCTGGCCGCTGAGGGCACATTTTCTGCGGGGGGTGGGAAGAGAGGACGAGAGATGAGGAAGACAGAGGCAGCCCGAGACCGAGGCGCCAGCTGAGAACGCCATGGCAGAGGGAGGATGTATGGAGGAGTGGAACAGGAAGTGCAATATGGGCACACGGGAGGAAGAAAAGTAGGAGGGCGTGCGGGGGGAGGAAAGGGCAAGAAAAGAGTGAAGACTCACGTGACCACCTCGGCCCTCCGGCCACTAGAGGGAAGCAGGACGGGCAAGGAGGGAACGACAGAAGGAGACACAGGGGAAAGACAGAGAAACAGCGACGGAGAGGTGACGTGAATGGGTGGAGGCTGAGAAGAGCTTGAAGGGAAGCGTGATGTCGAGGGATGCGGAGGGAGACTGAGACAGAACAGAGAGCCGTGGTCTGTGTGCGTGTGACCGTACTCACTTTGGTCCTCCGCACTCCACCGCCGAGGCCTTGACGACGGGCAGGGGCTGGAAGCCCACCGGCTCCACACTCAGCGTGTTCCTCTCCACCGCCTCCAAGATGGCTGACCCCAGCTACGGGACAGAGGTCAGGGGGTCAGGGCTCCGAAAGAATTCGGAAGACCGCTACCACAGAGCATCTGAGCGATAGTAGCTAGGTCCTACCACAAGAGGGCGATCGGGCTGGTTTAGAGGGCTACAGAGGGTTTGTGTTACGCATGGAGGGATCACATTGACAGTCATTACAACACCAGCTCCTTTCACTGTCATTGTGAGGCTGCTGGCTTAGCTGAAAATGCACACGTGGGCGGTGACGTCTGGACTGACTGGACTTGAAGGGAGCTACATGTCTGAATTAGATGATTGGCTGATAGTGACCACCAGGGGGTGGATCTGTTCTGGTTGCCTGAAGGACAACTCCTATTGGCTGAACACTGAACAGAACCAGGACCTGGCAGTGTGTCCCTGGTTGGGTTTCTGGCAAAACAACTAACGGTTTGGAACCTGAATACCTCCAATCATGGAGAGATTTTCATTTCAGTAGTTGACAGAAAGACACACACACCTCGCTCTTGGAGAAGGTGAGGCAGGGGTGGATATCTTCTTTGTAGACTCTCTCCAGGAAGGAGCAGCTCCTCTGCAGACTAGGCTCCTCCTTCCAGGCCTTAAACTCGCTGAAGAGCAGACTGTCCACCTGAGGAAAACACACACACACGGATCTCTATAAACACGGCACACACACACACGCCTGTTTCCTATTCTCATGCAGTGTGCGGCCTCCTGTCCTACCTCCCTGCAGTCTCGTACGATGGGCTGCGTGACTGACAGCTCGGCCTGGCTGCCCAGCATGGCGGAGCTGGTGCTCTTGTTGCGGCCGTGGCCCTTCTTGAAGGGGGTCTTGGTGCCTGGGGGGAGGTCCTGGCAGGGGGAGGTGGGGGAGGAGGAGAGGACCAGAGTCTTCAGGGCCAGCACCTCCGCCTGCAGCACGTCAATCTGGTGGGAGGAGAAGAGTTTTCGATACTTCCAAACGAAGGTCATATATCATGACGTGTAACTGTACACAGCCTTACACGTATGGATTGACTTGGAGACATGTCAGGACACAGTCTGTCTGTGTGTGTGTGTGTGTGTGTTCTCACCTTGCCCAGCGCCTCTTTCAGCTGTTTCTCAGCAGTAGCCTGCTTAACGTTGGCCTCACGGACCATCTTGTGAGCTTCCTGGAACAAAGGTCAACACAACTGATTATGTACAGTACCGCGCTCGCACACACACACACACAGACACAGACACACACACACAAGCACACACACACAGCAGCAACCCAAGTCGAAACTTCCACCCAGCAAACCGAAGAAAGCAGAATCCACCACCATGGGGGAGAGAGAGGGAGCTAGAGCAAGTGAGAGCAAGAGAGAGCGAGATCGAAACAATGCCAACAACACAATGCCCGTTGACGTTTCGGAATAAAACTTTAAAAATAAGAGTGTGAATACTGTGACAGGGAGACGATGGCGGGACAGAAAAAGAGACAGATAGGAGTAAAACAAGCACACAGAAACAGAAGGGAGGAGAAGGGATGACGTTAGGCTAAAAGGAGGAGGAGGAGGAGGAGGAGGAGGAGGAGAGAAGCCAGAGACCAGGTGCAGTAGTAGCTGTTCATGAGTGGTGACCAACCTGGAAGAGGCTGGCAGTGAGCTCCTCCAGCTCCTGCCCCAGCTGATCCCTCACCTTAGACAACCTCTCACACTCCTCGTCCTTCAACTTAAGCTCCTTCAAAATAAAAGTCACACCAACAGGAACAACACAAATGACAGAAATAAATCATGGAGTAAAAATAAACTGACACACACGGACTCCTTATGAAAAAAAAAGGAAAAAAAGGGGAAATGAGCCTTTTTTTGTTTTTTTTACTGCAATGGCAATGAGATTGAAGGTTTGGCAGAAGTGGCATAAATGGCTGCTGGTCGAGGGATTTCAGGGTGTTGTTGGCTGGCAGGCACGCACAGACACACAAAACTAAAAGTAAAGCATTTCTCATTTCTGCTAGCGAGGCAATACACAACGCCGGTACAGAAAACAAACAAAGGCTATAGATGAGTTTTCGCTGGAATTAAGACGGAGAGAGAGATGGAGAACCCGAGTGAGACCAGTGTGTGTGCCTCCTTGTCTGAGCTGCTTAGTCTCTCTCTGTCTGCAGAGATTAACTACGTCGCTAACCTCCGTCCTCCACTCATCCCTCGCCTCTCTCCTGTTAGCCCCTCTCTCCCCATCCACTTCTTTTTCACCAAACGTCCGTTCCACATCCCTCACAACCCATTTGGTCACCCGGAGCCCGTTCTCCATCCGTTTTTTGCAATGCCAAGAACATAACAACATTAGGCCTCGCCTAACGTCATCCGTATACCCGCCTGTGGCTCTCTCACCCCCCCCCCCCCCCCCCCCCCCCCCCCCCCATGACCTTGTCCCTCTCTAAGTAGCAGCCACCATCAACTTGTTAGACACATGTGAGCGAGTCATTTAGGGCTGTGACGATTGTGTTCCCCCCCACCCTTCTACAGGGTGGGGGGGAAGGTGGGGGGGGGGGGCATGGATGAGATCCAGGTTGCCAGTTATGTAGCCCCCCCCCCTCCCAGTTGGGAGAAGCCATGCAACAGTGGAGCACACTGCTAAAGGTGTACCCACACAAACACTGGATATCTACATAGTAGGCATACACAAATGCGCACACAACTTTACACACATTTGCACTACACACACACACACACACACACACACACAAATAATGACAGGTGGACCATCCCCTTCTGCGGCATAGTCAGCCTACAATGCCTTGTAGAGAATAATGATAGGAGTCATGGAAGGGTTGTTTCATCTCAAGCCACCGACCGTATCAGAGCAGGATTAACCCACGTTTGGACTTATTTCACCAGCACACGCGCACACAACTGAACAGAAGGGAATCTGGAACCTTCTAAATCACAGGCACTTTGGCTGGCAGGCTGCGAAGTGGAGATGTTAAATATAAACTCAAAAGAGAAGGGGGGAGGAGGTGCTATAATAGCAGAGAACAGTGCAGATAATAACCTATATCTGCCACTCAACTCAAAATGGAGGAGAGAGCAGAATGTGAATGTGGCTCTGTCTGAGTGTGCATGTTAATGAATGTGTGTGTGTGTGTGTGTGTGTGTGTGTGTGTGAAGGGTAATTGACACTTCCAGTGTGTGTGTGTGTGTTTCTCAGAGCCTCACCCTCTGTGCCTTGGCCAGTTCTTCCTTCAGCCTTTCGTTGCCTTTCTCTCTCACCTCCATCACAGAGGGGCTGCGGAGGCGGGACAAGCTGCTGTCACTCAAGCCCAGGAACTCCTCCCCTTCCTCTCCAACAAGGAAGACACTTTCTGCTGACTCCACCTCAGAGCGGGCAGAGGGCTCCAGTCCTGGAACACTGAGGGGTGACCATGGAGACACGTCTTTAAATCAGACATAAAAGCAATCAGAGAAATCCGAATATTGATTGGCTGATGCACTGATGACTGATTTTAAATCAACCAATCTCCTACCTGCCATTGTGCGCCTCGTCATTGCCAAGATGGCGGGGGGCGGAGTAGACAGGCTGGGTGGGCAGCTGGTCAGCCCTCAGGGCATTGGGGGGGCAGGAGGCGGAGCCAAGTGAGGGGGTGCGGTACAGAGAGCTGGGCGGGGCGCTGTGTCGCTGAGGGCGTGTCTCGGCCAGGCCGTGGAGGTCCGGGGTGGTGGGCGAAGCCAGGTTGACCTCATGGAAACCTTCGAGGGGTTCGCTGGCCATGACCTTGACCACATCATACACCACTCTGGAGAGGGAACGGAGAGAGAGGGAGGGAGGGAGGACGAGGAGGGAACAAATGGAGGAGGCGGGTGGTGAAGAGGGGGTGAGAGAGATAGAGAGAGAGAGAGAGAGAGAGAGAGAGAGAGAGAGAGAGAGAGAGAGAGAGAGAGCGAGAGAGATGGGGAGGATAAACGAATGATTTACATAATAATAATGGAGCTTTTAGGTTGTTTTCAGTTCTTGTACAGCAGATCTGGTTTGAGTGGGTCATCGGTACCATAGTGAAAGCGAGGTAGGAGGAGGACAAGCTGGGGGCTCTGTCTGTGCTGGTCCACTCAACCCCTGGCCTCTCAGCCTAGTAGTGCTTCTGCTGTGGAGAGAGAACGAGTGGAAAGAGGGAGAGAGAATTCAATTAGGATGGTAAAGATCCATCTGCTCTCCTCAGGGAACAGCTTTCAGGACACTTAACACTCGCCCCCTCTTTGACTCTGTCTCTCTCTCTCTCTTTCTCTCACACTTTCACTCACTCAATCTATCCCTCACGCGTTCACTCACCGTATCTATTCCACGTACACTCTCGCACAGCAATAAGTAACATGTAGACACAGTTCCTTCCTGCCACTGTCTCACCCTCTCCCTTCCTCTGTTCCATAGACAGACAGTGTGTGAGACACACCTACAGTAGCATTCCAAAGGTTAAACCCAGTGCCAGTTACTGTATTGTTACAGTATCAGGGGCCTGTCTACTGAGGTGTCCAGACGGGCCGATCCCATTGGCTAGCCAGGCAGAGGGCCCACTTCCTGACGCAGCTGCTGGGGTGACTAACCTGTCTGTCAGGAGGGCTGCTATGGCAACGGTGCCTGTATTAATGTCAGCTCAGCTCTGAAGTCAGAGAGACCTGCGGGCCTGGTCAGTGGGCGTGGCCTACAAAGAGACAACAGCAGACGAGAATAGAACAGAGCAGGCCTACACACTAACACAGCACCACCCAGCCAGCGAGAAACTGAGAGCTGTTCATGTGCTCATTAAACACCACAGAACACAATCCACAGAACACACTCACACACACACACATACTCACACCCACCCACCCACAGACACACACACACACACACACCCAGGTGATAAGGGCAGGGCAGTGTGTGGGTTGGGGACGGAGAACAAGCCAGCACCACAGATGGTTTAGTGAATGAAAACATGGCCCCACGAATCTCTGCCCCATCAGGTCACCGGAACAGTGTGTTTGTGTGTGTGTGTGTGTGTGTGCGTGTGTGTAAGAGGGGGAGATGTATAATACATGAGGTGGTTGTTGTATACACACATCCACTCCTGTAGACCTCAGGTCTGTCATAGTGAATTAGCTTGCTCTTGCCAGCAAGGAGGTGAATTACGCTGAAAAGGAAACAAGACTAGAATGATAACCCTATCCGGCCATGAAGAGAGCAGAGTAGAGAAGGAGAAGAAAGTACAGTCGAGGAGACCAAAAAACCCTGTCATCCTCCTGTTCCCTTGGGAACCAGGCCAGGGTAGCCACTGTAACCTGACACCCTCCAGGCCAGGCCGGCGCAGAGGCTGCTGGGTGGGATCTGCATTAACCCATGATGCCCCAGCTCGGCTCAGGTGAGACACAGAGGGGGAGAGGGTGGGGGGGGAGAGAGAGAGAGAGAGAGAGAGAGAGAGAGAGAGAGAGAGAGAGAGAGAGAGAGAGAGAGAGAGAGACTGAAACAAAGAAGACATCCTTCCCTACGCTTTCCCTTACAGAGACAGGGGGGCATTGCACGTTCCAACAAACAGCAGTGAGATCTGTATGCTCCTGGCTTAGCACCACTCTGATGCCCCCATCTGATGTCTGATGTGTGGTGACTGCTAGACTGGCCAAGCAGACTATTCACGTAATGCCGTTTGTTGCCTGGCACAGATTACTAGTGTTGAAATACTCTTGCCTGCCCATGGCCATGCTAAATGCCTCTTAGGTATGTGTGCATGTCTGTGTGTGTGTGTGTGTATGTGTGTGTGTGTGTGTGTGTGTGTGTGTGTGTGTGTGTGTGTGTGTGTGTGTGTGTGTGTGGAAAACCAGCAGGGGAACCGTTGAGATTGCATCCCACTGTGCATGAGTGTGTGTGTCCACTCGCTGCAACCATCTGCCCGGTGTTGATCACAGTGGATACTTGATATTCAGGTACTGCCCCTCTCATCAAAAATGGAGGTGCACCAATCTGCCTGTGCTTTTGCATAGATCATCATCATCCACATGCCAGACACAGTTACCAACGCCACTTTCTGTCGGTGTTAAGTTAGTTGGTCTCATCCTTCCTACTTGACTATGGTGAAACCAAGATTAGTTTGATGTAACCCCTGATTGTGAAGTCTCACTCTCGCCTGAGATTCCTGTATTCAAATGTGCGATCTGTGATGGGTCCGATCTAATCTCTGAAAGCGACGTCACATAGCAGGTTCCTTATCAGAATGACGACACATTCGACGTGAACGTTACACGGCCAGCTGACAGCTGACTAACCCCCTTCCCCCACTCCTCTCATGCCCCTCCCTCTTTCTCTTCCTCCTCACCCCCCCCCCCCCCCCCCCCCCCACACCCCTCATTCCCTGCCAGGCAGAATGATTCATGTTTCCTCAGTGTCCTGTTCACCTACTCTGACACAAGCACAGTATTACCCAGCTGAAGGGAAATTCAGCCCATCGGTGAGAAAGAGTACAGGACAGCTTGTCATATTCTTGCTGTTGAAAGTGACACAGCAGCGTCTAACTGATACAGCCTCACCATGGATATTACAGGAATACATTTCAACGAGCCTCATCTGACCTGTACTGGTTAGGGAAAGGCTAGAGTCGAAACGGATATTGACCAGCCTGTGTTGTAGTCCTCAGCCTGAAGCTATGGGGCCCGGCAACATGGCCGCCCAGCAGGGAGGGTCACATGGGGAGTCTGACTCTCTCCCTCTCTGTTGCTGAAGACAAACATGCCTCCTCCTCTGTTCATCACAAGATACGACCCCTCCTGACCCGGTGTGGAGCACAGCGGAAAGTCTAACTATGCCCCCCCCCCCCCCCCCCCCCCCCCCCCCCCCCCTCTCTTTCTCTCCCTCTCAGGAGCACTGAGGAACACAAAGGAGTCCCTGTCAGACCCCTGGCATTACGAGACATAACTCCTCCAAACTTTCCTCTCACCCCACTCTCTTCTGTGCTCTGCACCATTACCCCGACGCACATGCAGAGACAGACACATACAGACACACACAAACACACACATTAATAAACGAAATGTCTTGACCAATAAAGCTTAATTTGGATCTTGAAGGAAAATTAGATAGCCAGTATACTGAAGTACACTTTACATTCCTATTTGATAAAGCTGCAGGCTTGCAGTCTAGCATCAGCCCAATGGAAGGGTTCAGCCCTGGACCACTCATGAAGCTGCTACCTAGATCACATGACATGGGGCACACTTGAGAAGTTACTTTATCATTGGCCATTTACTTAAATAAAAATCCAGCACTCAGTTAAATTGGTATCATTACTGACAAGGCCAGAAAATATGTATTAATTACATCAATAATAACTAATTGGCTCCAGCCTTTTCGCCTAGACTTGAGAGCTAACTTGCCAAATGTGCAGACGGTTCCACGTCCCCTATAATGACTGAGCCTACATGTGCATGAATGTTGTGTGTCTAATTCAACCTGGTAGTGACCTCCCACGATGTTCATTCTGTTCTGTTGCTGACAAGATAAATTGCCGTTCGCTATCAGCTGCAGGGTCCACTGAAAAACGGTATCAGATGTAATATAAAAAGGCTGAAAGCTGTGTGGCCTAATAGTTCTTAATGCTATATTGTGCGTCTTATAGCATTCACTAATGTGGTTATTAGCAATAATTCACCGCGTATGCCCTCGTTGTGTTTTACATCATTGGCTAGCACGTTAGCAAGTATGCTAGCTTAAGCTGTCAACCGTAGAGTTCGAGTGTCAACTCACCCTACACCGACAGCCGTCTGTGTCGAATTATAGCGATCCCGAAAAAATCCACCGAATGCATAAACCTGGAGTCGCAGCGTGTTTTATATTACTTTCGCCCGACAGGACTGATCTGACGATCAACGTAGTCGTTGCAGATTTGGCTGGATACATATGAAACAACGACAGCTACGGGAACTGAGCATCCGACTGTCCCGTCTGTCAGTCCAGTCACCTGCTTCGCTTTTCCTTGTGTCCACCGGGTGGGAGTATGGGCGTGCCGTGAACAAGCTTCACAACCTAACTGTTACGCATGCGCATGCCACTGTCAAATTTCTCATATTCACCTCTGATGACAGCGAGTTACAATAGGATGGCAAAATGTTATCCATGCCTCTGCCTAAAATTGGCGATTGCCTTGAATCGTTATTCTATTGTGATTCTCACCCACAATGCTGCAAGATGGGCAAGGATATTGAAAATAACACCTTTGTACTAGGCTTATAGCCTTTTACGTGGTAGCCTATATATTTTGGATGATATATCATATATCATCCAAAATATATTTACATTTACATTTAGTAGACGCTCTTATCCAGAGCGACTTACAGAAAGTACAGGGACATTTTCCCCGAGGCAAGTAGGGTGAAGTGCCTTGCCCAAGGACACAACGTCATGTGTACCGGCCGGGAATCGAACTGGCAACCTTCAGATTACTAGCCCGATGCTCATACCCGTTCAGTCACCTGACTCCCCTATAGGCTATATATCATATATGGACCCAAAAACACACATAATATAGGCTACTATAGACTAGGCTAGTATTTGCATAACAACCTGAAATTGAAAGGCTAAATTCATTAGCCTCATTAATTTCCCCAAATGTGTGGGGACATATATTTTCTGAATTGCGTGCTCTAAAGCGCCCACCACAGGACTATCTCTAAAGTAAATCCCATCCTCAACCACCAACCCTTTTATAGTTTAATCTTTAAAACGTCATATTTTCCTTTAATAAATGTTGTCCTCAGAGATCCATAGAGCTGTTTAGCATATCGCAAAACCTCCTGCACAGTTGTACAAAAACTAGACATGGCTACAGATGGTAAAATTAGATTTTGTTGGCCTGGGTCAGCACGTGTGTAATATTTTGTCTGTGTGTGTGTGTGTGTGTGTGTGTGTGTGTGTGTGTGTGTGTGTGTGTGTGTGTGTGTGTGTGTGTGTGTGTGTGTGTGTGTTTCTGCATAGTTGCGCATCACGTTGGGCGTTCTTGGCAGAGGCAACAGGTTCAAATCCTGACTGGTCTTCTACTAATAACCCCAACCTGACTAATAATTAACATCCACATTACACTGCAGGCATGGCTGTCTATGGAAGTTATAGTATGAAAGAAGAAGAAGAAGAAAATAATGCCATCGCAATTTGATTTACTATCCAGTAATCTGTGTATTTTACTTTGTCATTATGGACACGAGCTGTTTTGTGGTTTGCATTACTGTCGCCATATGACCTATGTCTGCGGACTGACACCGACAGATTTTGGGATTTCTCTGTAAACATCAAAGGAACTGATGTGGGTCAATCACTGACACTGAATTATCACCGATTTTGATGAAAATCAAGATGACGGTGACTTACTCCAGTAAAGTCGCCAACGCCACCTTCTTCGGTTTCCACCGACTGCTGCTTCGATGGAAAGGCAGCATATACAAACTGCTTTACCGGGAGTTTATAGTCTTTGTCCTTTTATACACCGTATTGAGCATTGTGTACAGGTAATTCACATCTCCTTTTTATCATGTTCAGTCTTGTTTAGACTCATATGAAATATTAATTAAAATAAATGTTAAAGAAATCTTGACAAGAACCTTCAATCACAAAATGTTTATTCAGAAAATTCTATACAAATCTATACGTTTTTTATTTTTTTTCAGTAGGCTAGAAAACCATTACAAAACCATTATCTTAACCAAAGAGTACATTTAACTAAAAAAATAAATAGCCTTAGTCATAAACCGTAAATGTGTCGTAGCAAGGCATTTATACAACTTTTTTTTTAAAGCCTTTAAACATTTTTTATAGTCGATAGTTAGTTGTGAACACAATTTTAATGTAAATTCGATCCAAATAAACTGTATACTGTGTCAACTGTGAGCCTACTTAAGTAGTTAAATTAGGTTTACAGGAACGTCTGTAATAGTTTGTAGGGAAAAACACAAACATATGTTTTTGTACACTGACCCCCCAACCCCCCCCCCCCCCCCCTCAAACACACACACACACACACACACACATAAAGTGGTGTTAGAATCCAGTTATGTAATTTAAATAAATAAAACATTCATAGTTATTATCTGTGGCCTGTGCCCAAACTGTTCAGTACAAATAAATATCCCATCATTTCTAATTATTTGGGTTTTAGAGAGTACATTATGTTCGAACTGCCATAAACAGAATGCCGTCAACATGTGTTTCCACAGGCTGGTTCTGTTGGACCCTCAGAAGCGTTTATTTGAGAAGCTTTCCCTCTACTGTGACAAGTATGCTGAACAGATCCCAGTTACCTTCGTTCTTGGTAAGTTTTAATGATTTGAACTGTGATCAAAATAAATTACAGGTATTGTTTTGTTATAAGTAGCCGACAATAGAATAAGGTTTTTGTAGGCATTTGGTGTGGTTATACACCTACCATTTAGTCCAACAGAGAAATCTTTGGCATTTGTTCTTGTACATACTTTTACCAACCTGTCCATGAAACATATGAAGCCAGATGAAAATGATGGTTTTAGCTGTTCTAACCCCTCCCCCAAACTGATTTTACTGGGACACTGAACTGTGTGATTAAGTTAAAATGGATAAATCATTAGAGGATGGGAAGGAAAACCAGGGAAAATGGAGCCTCATTTGCCATCAGTGCCAGAGTGCCCAGCATCACGTCAGGGTGTTA